>NC_080164.1:126367186-126404686 GCF_950295315.1 Erinaceus europaeus | reverse complement strand
ACCAAAATTATTTTTCGGGTGCAGAAAGTGAGCCCTATCCCACTAGGGAAAATAGAAACAGACTGGGAATACGGATCCACCTGCCAACACCCATGTCCAGCAGAGAACCAATTATAGAAGCCAGACCTTCCACCTTCTGCACCCCATAATGATCCTGGGTCCATGAACTCCCAGAGGGATAAAGAACAAGAAAGCTTCCAAGGGATGCAGATGGGATGCAGAACTCTAGTGGTGGGAATTGTAACCTTCTTATCCAATGGATTTGTTGATCATAATTAAATTAATTTAAAATTTTTTTAAAAGAAGAATTTGCTATACTATATTTGGCCTCACCATGATTTATGTCATTTTGCTATCTACTAATAACTATATTTTAGATACTGACAGGACCAGATGATTCTGATCTATCTGGTCTCAGGTTGTTGGTAACTCAGTATTTAAAAAATAGTTATTTTCAGAAATGCTTTAACAATTGAAACCCAGTGTCAGAATCCAATCCGTTTATAAATTTGAAATATTAAGTGCTTAGGCTAAAGGATTATATACTCGAACTGAAATCTAAGCAGTTAAAGAACTTAAGACATTTAAGCTATTTTTTCCCCTCACATATTGAATGAACAGTTATTTATAAGATTATAAGGAGTAGAGTTTAACACCTTTCCAAACACCAAAGGTCTGTGTCCCCACCCAGAACCCCTTATGGTAGATCTGAAATTCCACTCTTCCCCCACAGAGCTTTTTACTTTGGTGCAATACACCAAACCCAGTCCAAGTTCTACAGTGTGCTTCCCTTTTCTGCTCTTATTCCTCAGCTTCTGTCTATGAGTGAGATCATCCCAAATTCATCCTTCTCAGAAAGATTCTTTTTGCCAACTAGAAGCAGAGATCCATTAAGTTATTATAATGTTTTAGCTGTCTTTTAGAAATGTTGGGAATGATGAATCAATCATGTTGATAAGGTGGAAAAGATTTACTATCTATGAAAAGGAAAGAGTAGTTTAGAGGGTTGTTTTACTTGAAAAGAATCAGAAAGAATTAGGTAAGATCCGAAAGGAACCATTCATTTCCTCTCACCCCTAAAATGCCCAGGTTCAGCCAGTGAAATAGCTCACTTGGAAAGTGAGCTGCTTTGCCAGGTTCAATTCGAGCCCCCATCTCATGGAAGGAAGCTTCAGTGCTGTGGTCTCTTTCTTTGTTACTATTAAAAATAAAAGAAAAGAAGAAAAGAAAGAAAGAAGTAAAATAAAAGCGAGGGAGAAAGAGGAAAGAAATCAGTTATGCCCTTTATTTGTTAGTGTCTAAAATTCTCCAGGTTCAGTGACTAGAGATTGTTTCATTATTGTTATGATCCATGTTCAAGGTGACACTACCTAAGAGTCTGAATGCAACCTCTGTATAGGCTGTTTATGATAGCAGTGCTTGGATGTGTGCTCATGTTTGTCGGCATCAAATGACTGAAATACCTATGACAGTGTAGATAGTATTTTATAGCAATGAAGCTTGACTGCTAAGGCTCTGGTAGTGGCTTGGATCAGAGGGACCTTTGACTTCTCAATTTTTTCATGTTGAAATAGCATAATGGTTATGCAAAGAGATTCTTATGCCTGAGGCTCCAAGGTCCCAGGTTCAATTAATTCCCTGCACTACTATAAGCCAGAGTTCTGGTAAAAAGGAAAGAACAAAAGAAAGAGAGGAAGAAAGAAAGAAGGAAAGAAAATAAGATTTTTGAAAAGAATTCATGCAAAGCCTTTACAAAATGGCTCGTCATAGTAAGTCCTCAGTAAATGCTGATTTATTATTATTATTTAATGTTTATTTATTTATTTCCCCTTTTGTTGCCCTTGTTTTATTGTTGTAGTTATTATTATTGTTGTTGTCATCATTGTTGGATAGGACAGAGAGAAATGGAGAGAGGAGGGGAAGACAGAGAGGAGGAGAGAAAGATAGACACCTGCAGACCTGCTTCACCGCCTGTGAAGCGACTCCCCTGCAGGTGGGGAGGTGTGGTCTCGAACTGGGATCCTAATGCCGGTCCTTGCGCTTTGCGCCACGTGCACTTAACCCACTGCCCTACCAGCCAACTCCCTATTTTTCTTTTTTTAATTTATGTATAAAATTAAAAAATATCGGCAAGACCATAGGATAAGAAGGGCACAATCCCCACCACTAGAGTTCCGTATCTCATCCACCTCCCTTGAAAGCTTTCCTGTTCTTTATCCCTCTGGGAGCATGGACCCAGAGTCATTATGGGGTGCAGAAGGTGGAAGGTCTGGCTTCTGTAATCACTTCTCGGATGAACATGGGCGTTGGCAGGTCGATCCATACTCCCAGTCTGTTTCTGTCTTTCCCTAGTGGGGCAGGGGTCTGGAGAGGTGGGGTTCCAGGACACATTGGTGAGGTTTTCTGCCCAGGAAAGTCAGGTTGGCGTCATGGTAGCATCTGCAACTTGGTGTCTGAAAAAGTATTAAGATATAAAGCAGAACAAATTGTTTAATAATCAAGAACCTAGAAGCAAGAATATTGCAGATGTGGTCCCAGAGGTGGTGCAGTGGATAAAGCATTGGACTCTCAAGCATGAGGTCTTGAGTTCAGTCCCCTGCAGCACAGTACCAGGGTGATGTCTGTCTGGTTCTTTCTCTCTCTCCTCCTATCTTTCTCATAAATAAATAACAAATCTTAAAAAAAAAAAAAAGAATATTGCAGATGAGATTTGGGGTGTCCATTCTGGGAAAAGCTAGTAGGTCTATTTTAGGTATATTTCAAAGGGCCCATGACGTAAATTTCCATCTATTCAAGAGGCAAATACTGTACTCTACTTTGTTAAAATGGTCTGGGCTGAGGAGCTCACATAGATATTTATACAACAAACTTTCATGCCTGAGGCAACAGTAATCCCAAATTTAATCCCAGCATAAACCAGAGCTGAGCATTGTTCTGGTTAAAAAATAAAATAGTACTACAAGAAGATTTTGCTAAATCCAGTTTCCTTGTGATTATATATTAAAAAAAACAAACTTTTTTTTCTTCCCATTTCAAGTGAAAAAGACTACCTTTCTCCGGTGTGTAGCAACCATTGGCTATTATGATTTATCATTTAACAGAATTAGGTCTGCTTGAAGTCATATAAATTAGTGCCAATCAAATTAACCACATTGGTATGACCTGGAATTAAAACATAGGCAAAGCTCTGAAGGGATAAAGTAAATTGAGAAAGAGAGAGAGAAGTGACAGTTGCAGTGGGCGAGAGAGAGAGAGAGAGAAAGAGAAGGGAACAGAGAGAGAGTAAAACCACTGTTACTAATGAAATCTGCAAATATCTAAATTCAGCCATGCAGTAAACTTTAACAAAATTCCACTATCTTGGTCACTGAACTGGATTAAAAAAACACTGACCTGATTAAGCATTACTTCCCTTTTTTTTTTTTTTTTTTTTAATTTCCCTGAGCTCAGCTCAGGCATATGGTGGTGCTGGGGACTGAACCTCAGATCTTTAGGCATGAAAGTCTATTTGTATAACCATTATGCTGTCTCTCTATGCCCCTTTTTCTTGGTTGTAAAATATTGTTTCTTGACTCCTAGTTCTCAAGCTTGACTTCTTTCCACTTTCCAGATTTTTTTAAAAAAAAGATTTTATTTATTTATTAATGAGAAAGATAGGAGGAGGAGAAAGAGCCAGACACCACTCTGGTACATGTGCTACCAGGGACTGAACTTAAGACCTCATGCTCGAGAGTCCAACACTTGACCCACTGTGACACCTCCTGGACCATCTTTCCAGATTTTTTAAAGTTATCATTCCATGTAAATTATACCTCAAATGAACAAGAACAAGCAAAGTAAGATGAAAGGTATTTTTCCAGTTGCCTGTTGGGCCAAAGCCAGGACTTTGTTTTGATAAGGTCTAAGTCTTCCATGAATTCTCTTTCTTTTCCTTCCTTTTTTCCTTTCTTCTCCTCCCCCTTCTTCCTCTTCTCCTTTAACAACGAAAGTTAAAATATTTTATTTTGTAATATTTATTTATTACATATAGAGACAGAGAGAAATTGAGAGGGAATGGGGAAAGAGAGAGGGAGAAAGAAAGACCTACCTCATTGTTTCACTGCTTGGCGAAGCTTCCCTGCTTCAGGTAGGGATAGGGACTTGAATCCAGGTCCTTGCACACTGTAATGTGTGTCACTGTCCAGTCTCTCTCTCTCTCTCCCTCTTTATCTCTCTCTCTCTCGCCAGAGCACTGCTTTATTCTAGCTTATGATAGTGCTAGAAATTGAACCTGGGACCACAGAGATTCAGGCATTAAAGTATTTTTGCATAACCACTATGCTAGCTCCCCTACTCATTCCCCTTCTCTCTTTCCCTTTCTCTCTCTTTCTCAGATGAGTAGATACTTCTGAACCTAACAGTTATTATTTATTTATGTTTGCTGCTAGGGCTTTGCCAGACTTTATTTCTCCCTTCCTTTCTTCCTTCCTTCCTTCCTTCTTTCCTTCCTTCCTTCCTTCCTTCCTTCCTTCCTTCCTTCCTTCCTTCCTTCCTTCTGGAATTTATTGCTTGCATGTTGACACAATTCTACCATTACTGACGGGCTCTTTTGTTTGTTTCAGGAAGCTGGTGAAAGACAAGGCAGAGCAAAGAGAGACACCATTGCTTCACCAGTCATAAAGCTTCTCCTTCCTGTTGTGCTCCCATGTGATGGGTTGGGGTTCACACCCTTGTCCTCTCACCTTGCAAGGCAACATGTGCACTCTACCAGATGAGCTATCCCCTGGGCTCTCTATCAGTTGTTAATAGGCAATTTTGTAGCATCACTACACTTTCTGAAAACATAACCATTAGTACTGTAGGACTGGAAACATTTGTCATTATATTTATATTTCCAAATAGTGCTTTCTTTGAAAATTCCTCTCCTTTCCAGTGAGCTCCTAACCTGTGGTGTTGGTTAGGGAAGTAGTTCAGTCATGAATATGGTGAACCAGGAGAGCTGCTGCAATTCCAGGAAAGGCCTTATTGATTAATAGCCTAAGGTGCCCAAGGTAGAGCTAAAGCAAGGATGAAATGGACCAGAAATTATCTGATTTGTCACATAAGGATGTCACAATGAGAGCATTTTAAGTTTTAGCTAAAATAAATTTTTCAAGTGTTTGCATAAGGGGGATGGACAGCGTGGCATATCTGGTAGAGTACAGATATTACAATGACCAAGGACCCCACTTCAGATTGGTGGAACAGTGCTGTAGGCATCTCTCTTCTTCTCTCCCACTTCCCTCTCAATCTCTCTGTCTTTATCCAAAAATAAATTAATTAAAAATTACATTGAGTGTGGTCCAGCAGGTGGTGCAGTGGTAAAGTTTTGGACTCTCAAGCATGAGGTCCCGAGTTTGATCCCCTGCAGCACATGTGCCAGAGTGATCTCTGGTTCTTTCTCTCTCCTCCTATCTTTCTCATAAATAAATAAAATCTTAAAAAAAAATTACATTGAAAGTAATTCATTAAACAGATCATATTCGCTTTGCCTGAACTGGTGATACAAAAAGAGTCATATTAATTTTCTCTCTGGAAAGAACTAGAATATATCTACCTGCATAAGAATAGTCATGCCTTTATAGTTTATGTTTACCGTGTTTAGATGTTAGCTAACTTTTCTCTTTAGGGTCCAATTGGCATGACTCTAACCAATATGCCAGTTATGGTTTTTGTGTTTTTTTTTTTTTTTTTTTGCCTCCAGGGTTATAGCTGGGACTTGGTTCCTGCATTATGAATCCACTGCTCCTGGAAGCCATTTTTTCCCATTTTTTTTACCCTGTTGTTACTATTGTTATTGTTGTTATTGCTGTTGTTGTTGGGTAGGACAGAGAGAAATTAAGAGAAGAGGGGAAGACAGAGATGGGGAAGAAAGATAGATACCTCAGACATGCTTCACTGCTTATGAAGTGACCCCTCCCCAGCAGGTGGGGAGCTGGTGGCTCAACAGGGATCCTTATGCCATTCTATGCACTTAACCCACTGTGCTACCACCTACCCCCATTTATATTTCTGTTTGTTTTATTTATTTATTTTAATGAGAGATGATAGATAGATAGATAGTACTACTCAGCTCTGGCTTATGGTGGTTCTGGGGATTGAACCTGGGATGCCAGAGCTTCAGTTATAAAGATCTGTATCATAACCATTATACTGTCTCCTCAGTCAATATGCCAATTATGAAATCTCTTGGTTTTATGAGGAGAGGAGAGAGGAAAAGAAAAAGTATGCATCTATCATAAAGTTGCCCTCAAATACTCAGAATGAATTGTGTGCTATAATGTACAATATTGTGTGGTCTGGGAGGTGGCACATTGATAAAGCTTTGTCCTCTCAAGCATGAGGTCCCAAGTTTGATCTCTGGCAGCACATGTGCCAGAGTGATGTCTAGTTCTTTCTGTCTCCTCCTGTCTTTCTCATAAATAAATAAATAAAATATAAGGAAAAAACTGTACAATATTGCTAATGGAAAGCAGGAAAGGTAGGAGTGAGACCCTGCCCCCGCCTTCCAGGCTGGTTTTGCTTGGTCAGGAGGCCAAATCTCACAATATTTCTCTCCATCCACACCCATCTCCTGGGTACTGCTGGGGCTTGAAGCCTTCCTGATTCCACTCCCTGGAGTCTTTATTTTCTCTTTCTCTCTCTCTCCCTCTCTCTTTTTCTTCAAGATAAAGGGTGAGGGACAAGAAGGAAAGAGAGGGAGTCGGGCTGTAGCGCAGCGGGTTAAGCGCAGGTGGCGCAAAGCACAAGGACCGGCATAAGCATCCCGGTTCGAACCCCGGCTCCCCACCTGCAGGGGAGTCACTTCACAGGCGGTGAAGCAGGTCTGCAGGTGTCTGTCTTTCTCTCCTCCTCTCTGTCTTCCCCTCCTCTCTCCATTTCTCTCTGTCCTATCTAACAACGACAACAACAATAATAACTACAACAATAAAACAACATGGGCAACAAAAGGGAATAAATAAAATAAATATAAAAAAAATTAAAAAAAAAAAGAAGGAAAGAGAAAGGAGAGTCACCACAGCACTATTCATATGGCTCCCCCTTTCCAGGGTGTTCTCTGTAGGAGTCCAGGACTACAACAAGTATCTTACATGAGGTCATCTATGAATCAGTTTATCTATTCATTTATTTTTAACAATAATAATTTAAATTCTTGATTCCAAAGGAGTATTTGACCCAAGTAACACTTCATATTAATCTCTTTTTTTAATGTAGTTTATTTTTTAATTTAATTTATTTATTTTTGGATAGAGACAGAAACTGAGAGGTTATGAGGGAGGTAGAGAAGGAAAGAGACAGAGACACCAGCAGCCTTGCTTCACCACTTGTGAAGCTTTCCTTTGCAGGTGGGGACCAGGGGCTTGAACCTGGGTATTGTAATGTGTGTGTTTAACCAGGTGTGCCCCTGCCCCCCCTCCATAGTCATCTCTAACTCTCCTAGCTGAGGAATTATTTTCTGTGAATTGGGGAGACGTCAGAAAATACTGCCCTAGACTCCTAGGGAAAGATTCTTGATTATCATTATGAGTTCTTAGAAAACCGGTCCTAGAAGCACTCTTCATATTTGGGCTTTTCCATTTATCCTAGGAGTGAGGTGTCCAGTGTGTGTGATCTTTCACAGGTATTTATATTCTCATCTTATCATTGTTCCTGGCCAAGGTTGCAAGAATCTCAAGAATTGACAGAAGGATTAAAACTCAAGGCTATTTGCTACTTGCTAAGAATTTTTTTTTTTTTTTATCATTTGAAATGTTCAGTTATCAATGTTATTAATAGTCAGTCACCTTACCACTCCCTTATCCCTATATATTCTAGCACAGATTATGGGGAATTGGATTAGTTGTGTCTATGTCCTAACACCACAGGATTTATAATATTTGTTTTCCAGATTCTTAGTAAGGAAGGCAGTAGACCTAGCAGCCACGTAAGTCGTAATCCTGGTAGCTTGTTTCTTTCAAAAAGATTAATTTTTACACTGACCAGACCCTTGTTTGTTTTGTTTAAATGGTCTTCACGGGGGTTTCACTGATTCAAGCTGACTTTTTCAGGTAGAAAGACAGACACAGATGCAGAGAGGCAGAGAGGACACAATACCCAAGCTTCCCTCTGTGCAGTGGAGGCTGGGCTTGAATCTGGATAGTGCCCATAACAAAGCAAGTACACAATTCAGGTGAGCTATTTTACCAGCCTGGAACTGAGTCTTTTTATGTTTATTGAGTTCCAGATTGAGAAAAGTTTGTTTCTTTAGATGGTTGAAAATAGGGCAGCTCACATGGATGAGAGCTTAACTGGTAGAACAGCAGACCTTCATGCCTGAGGTTCCTAGTTCAGTACTCAGCACATACATTAATGTGGTGCTCTGGCTTCTCTCCCTCCATCTCACTCTGTGAAACTTTCATGTGTTGCACATGAAAAAGAAATACTAGGAAAAAAAGGAGGAAGAAAGGAAGAAAGAAAGAAGAAAAGAAAGAAAGAAAGAAAGAAAGAAAGAAGGAAAAGGAAGGAAAGAAGGAAGAAAGGAAGGAAGGAAGGGATAGATCAGATAATTCATTTGTAGAGAGGCTTTTGCATCAGTGTACTTTTCTCAGCAGCCTAGGACCTGTACCCTAAATACATTAACTTTAAATCACAACAAACAAACAAACAAACAACCCCCCCCCACTAAACAAACATTCTTTGCATTCCTTTGAATTGATGCATTTCCCCCCCACCCCAGCACTGCTCAGCTCTGTCTTATGGTAATGCAGAGGACTGAACCTGATACTTTGGAGCTTCAGGCATGATAGTCTCCTGGCATAATCATTATGCTGTCTCCCTTGCCCTTTTGTTTTTAACTAGCTTCTTTGCTGGAGTGTTCTTGATGCCTGGCTTCAGGCTGGAGGCCTCTTCTCTAAGAGGGTACCTCTGCCTACCCACAGCAGGAAGGCATACCACAAGTTCCAGCTGTACACACAATATCTCACCAGCAGCTTTTCTGTTTGCTTGTGGGCCAGTGGAGTAATGGAGGTGCGGTTCAGATAGGAATGAAGAATGTTTACTGTGCTTGACTGCAACTCAGCATGGGGAACCTTCACAAGTGGTGAAGCAGTGCTGCAGATGTCTCTCTTTCTCTCTCCTCATTCCCTTTGACTTCTCTCTGTCTCTATCCAATAATTAGATACATTAAATATAAAAAAAAACAATTTTCCTACTTTCCTCTTAATAACCACTTTGTTAATTTATGACGGTTGTTATTCCCCTACTCTTTGACATTTGAGTCATTGCTCATGATTTGCTCACAAATAGTACTGATATAAATATCCTTGTAAAAATAATTACAGGGTTCTTTTATTACCTGGCTATTTCCCCAGGTGCAGGTTTATCTTTTGGTCACATTTACCACCTGTGCTTTAGAAAGATTGTCAAGCTAAAGTGATACCAGCAAGGAAGTTAAAAATTAAGGATACACAGATATGCTTTAGATTTTAGTTAATAGCTGTGTATCAAGGTTGGTTTACTGACTATGACAAACATATTTCTGGGGGCTGGGAGGTGGCATCCGTGATTGAACACACATGTTACCATGTGCAAGGACCCCAGTTCAAACCCCCAGTCTTCACCTGCAGGAGGGGAAGTTTCACTAGTGGTGAAGCAGTGCTGTAGGTGTTTGTCTTTTTCTCTCCATATCTCTTCTTCCCCCTCAAAAAAAAAGAAAAAAGTACTATACCTATAGGATGTTATTGCAGGGGAAACTGTGTACATGGGGAAGACATATCTCAACTCTATGTACTATCTGATCAATTTTTTCATAAATCTAAAGCTTTGCTTAAAAATTTTAATAGAAATATTAAAAAATTATTTTAAAAATTAATAGAAATAGAGCATTGCATAGTTGGCTTAACCAAAGGCACATGCCTTGCATATCCCAGCACTATGTAAAAGCAAGAAAGACAAAAGAAAATAGAACATCATAAATAACAGAGCTCTGTACCTTCATAAAAGAGAGAGAGAGAGAGAGAGAGGGATCTGGGAAGTGGCACAATGGATAAAGCATTGGAATCTCAAGCATGAGCTCAACCCCCAACAGTACATGTACCAGAGTGATGTCTGGTTCTTTCTCTCTCTCCTATCTTTCTCAAAAATAAATAAATAAAATCTTAGAGAGGGGCGGGGGAAGGGAACTACAGAGCAAAGATGCTATAAATGATTACATTTGAGGAACAAATATGCAAAGGGTGAATAGTTCTTTGTATGACTTACAAGTTTCCTGTATGTTTGAAATTATTTCAAGCTAGAAAGTTATATATGACAGATATCTCTTTAGTTTCATTTTTCTTGGTAATTTAATATTAGTTTACAAAATTACAAGATAACAGGAGTAGAATTCCACACCATTCCTACCACGAATTCTGTGTCCCTATTCCCTCCATTGGAAACTGCAGTGGTTCTCCCAAGGTCACAGATATATGTTGACTATTATTTCTATATCTATCTATCAATCATTATTCTACCTATTTTTCCTATGGTCCTGGATAGGTAGGCTGATCCATATGACTAGCCCATTTCTGTCTTTCCCTAGTGGGGCAGTACTCTGGAAAAGTGAGGTTCCAGGACACATTGGTGAGGTAGTCTATCCAGGGAGTTCACAATGAAGTCATAGTAGTATCTGCAAATTGGTGGCTGAGAGGAAGTTAAGACATAAAGCAGAATGAATTTTTTAATAAACAAGAACCAGAATGTAGCAATGGAGCAGATAGAAATAGGGATCTTAGGGTGGCTAGAAGTTAGGAAGTCTATTTTAGGTTTGTTCTAGGAGTCCATGACCTCAGCAATTTATGCTTTAGCTTGTTATTAACATGAAGAAGATGGACTAATAATATTGTCTGTGAAGATGTAGTCAGAGTTGAGAATAAGACTAGAAAGATATATTAGGGCAGAGAGTAGCTCCCAAACTTGAAGAAAATATATAAATACAATTAACTGTTAACCACAACAATCTGAACCATGACCCATGTATACATGTGAGTACATTTAGCACAGGCACCTGTATGACCTCTGAGTCCCTGTCAGTCTGAGCTCACAGTCCATGGTCACAGCTGGAAACACTCTAGGCTGCACTCACTTCATGAGTCTTTCTCAAATGGCAGCATAGACTGACCCAGCCTCCTTTCAGAAAGTGAGACAGTTCTTATCATTGTTAGTTTATAGTGAGGGCAAGATCCTGGAGAGGCCCTCAAAAGGGCTTATGATGATGTTCATGATGGAAGTAACCAGTGATGGTAGAGAGAGGGATCTATTAGAGGTCTAGGCCCATCATATATCTATGGGGGAATCTTAGGGTTCTCGGACTAGGGCCCCAGGTGATGGGGTAGCCTGGTAGTGATCAAAAAGGTCATCATTAAGTGAGCCAGTCTCTTGCCCTTTTCCAGCTCTTATAGTCCCCTCTTTATTCGACAAGCTTGGGCTTTCTTCCAGTTGTTAAAGCATTGTGTTATTTGTTTTATCCAAACCAGTAATAAGTTTATGGGATCTAGCCTCAAGTTGCGGGGGGAATACACCTAGGATTTTTGGGGTCTAAGTTAACCTTGAGTTTTATTGCATTTACTAGTTTGATGATTCTAATACAGGTTGTCCTATGGACAATAATTGTCCTTTAGTTGATATATATATATATATATCTCCAGTGTATCTTTTGGCCAAATTTATACAGTGTTTCTCCTAAAGATTATCAAGTGGTGATAATAATGCTGAAACTGTTTTTGCAATACACCTAAGTGCTCGCTAACAGTTAATCTCTCAGTGTAACCTGGGAACGTTAGTAAGTAAGGTTAGTCCTAGCCAATAGGATGCTCAAATTTCAGTTACTAGGCAGAATCTTGTCTCCAGGCAAACAACCGCTACAGAGCAATTTTAAACAACAACTCTGAAGTAGGTGTTTCCTGGCCGCTTAAATAAAAGTGGAAAAAAACAGTAGAATTTTAAGTTACCTTATTAGGCAGGGAAGGTAGCATTATGGTTATGTAAAGAGACTCATACTTGAGTCTACAAAATCCCAGGTTCAGTCCTTTATACCACCGTAAGCAAGAGCTGAGCTGTGCTATAGTGTAGTAGTAGTAGTAATAATAATGATAATAATAATAATAAATAAAAGGTATCTTGGTATCTTTAGCTTCTGTCCTCCAAGGGCCACACCTTCCCTGGTGTCTGAGTACACATCCTTTTACCCTAACCACTACCCACCCTGCCCATTTTGTGGAGCTGTTCCTCCCCACAGAAGGGTGGATTTATAATCAGGTACCAACCTCTCAGCTCCTGGTAAGAGAAAAAAAGAGGGGTGGAAGAAGTTCTAACAATGACAACAACATGATATTTAACAGGTTTGCTAGAGATTATTTTTTCCATACAAAGCTTGATTTTGTCTCTTTTAAGGAATACTTTGTTTTCTTACTCACCTGAGGGTAATTGACTTTGTGGCTCACCTGGTGGTCATTGCATCGTGTTTACACATCTGATGGAGTAGTAGAACTCAGGGCTGGCTACTGATGGAATGAAATTCCCTTTTTAAAAATATTTTATTACTTTCTTTAATGAGAGAGCTATATAGAGAAAGATAGTTTGATAGAAAAGACACCAGTGCTCTGCTCATCTCTGGCAAATGGTGGAGCTGGGGACAGAATCTGGGACCTCAGAATTTCAGGCATAAAAGTCTTGGATAAGAGTCTGTTTTCCCCAGAAAATGGGGAATGAAATTCCTTTAAAAGTAAATGAAAATATGTGAACAATGATGCACCCAGTTGAGCATGCATGTTACAGTGCACAAAGACTTGGGTTCAAGTCCCTTGTCCCCACTTGCAGGGTGGACACTTCACAAGTAGTGAAACAGTGCATCTCTCTTCTTCTCTGCCTACCCTTGTCCTCTCAATTTCTCTCTGTCCTATAAAATAAAATAAGAAGGAAGGAGGGAAAAAGGAAAGAGAGAAAGAAAAAAGTAAAAAAGAAAGGAAGGAAGGAAAGGAGAAAGAAAGAAAGAAAAGAAAGAACAGAAAAAGGAAGGAAGGAAGGAAGGAAGGAAGGAAGGAAGGAAGGAAGGAAGAAAATGGAAGCTTGCAGTGTGGAATTCCTTTCTCCACAAGCAGCTGGCTGTGCATTTGGCAAAGGCTGTGCTTGTGATCACGTGGAATGTGTGAGTGTGCTGCTTCTCATCTGCAGGAGGTCTCTGCAGAGGAATCCCTGCCAGACAACCAGACTCTCAGGTCACCCTCCAAGTTTTAAAAATGATAAAATTACATTAACTTGCAGATGAGATGTTATCATTATTTATCCAAGTTCTAAACAGCGACTGAATGGCAATGATTCTTGGAATTAAGAAAGCAGGTTTTAAAGTCATTCTTTAACTTGTTTGTATTTATTAACAGACTCACCCATCAAAGGGGCCAGTTTGGAAATGATAAGAGTGACTGCCCGCACGTAGTATTATCCTATAATGATGGGGCGCCAGACGCTCAATCTAATTTAAAGCAGAGCCATGGGCTGGTAGAGATAGTGTAGTGGTTATGTGAAATGTCTTTCATGCCTAGAAGAACCAAAGGTCCCAGATACAATCCCTAGCACTACCTTAACCCTGAGTTTAGAGATAGTCAGGCAGAAAAATAAATAAATAAAAAATTAAAGAGTAGGAATTTCCTGCATTAAAAAAAATATTTATTTATTTATTTTCCCTTTGTTTTTGCCCTTGTTGTTTTATTGTTGTAGTCATTATTGTTGTTGTTATTGATGCCTTCGTTGTTGGATAGGACAGAGAGAAATGGAGAGAGGAGGGGAAGACAGAGAGGGGGAGAGAAAGATAGACACCTGCAGACCTGCTTCACCGCCTGTAAAGCGACTCCCCTGCAGGTGGGGAGCCGGGGGCTTGAACCAAGACCCTTATGCCGGTCCTTGTGCTTTGCGCCACCTGCGCTTAACCGCCGCACTACCGCCCGACTCCCTTGAGGCTGTTGGGGCCAGTTGTACTGCAGTTTGGTGAGTTTTGCAGAATTTATCTTTCTTTCTTCTTCCCCCCCCCCCCCCTGGGTTATTGCTGGGCTCAGTGCCTGCACTATGAATTCACTGCTCCTGTGGCCATTTTTTCTTTCTTTCTTTTTTTTTTTGATAGAACAGAGAAAAGTTGAGAGGAGAGGTGAGAGGAAGATAGACAGGAAGAGAGAAAGACAGACACATGCAGACTTGCTTCACTGCTTGTGAAGCAACCCCCCTACAGGGGGGGAGCCGGGGACTCCAACCGGGATCTTTGGGTGGGTCCTTGCACTTAACCCTGTATGCTACCGCCCCACCCCCCAGAATTTATCTTTCCATAACAAGACTCCTTATATTGTCATTGGTCACTCGTGAACTAGATCACAACTCTGAACAATGATGGGAACCATGTTTTCTCAACTGTGGTCTATGACTGGTTGTATCATTACTTCGCTTGTTAGATAAAGACAGCAGATGCCTGAACACCACTCCAGTGGTTTTAGTGAATCTGAATCTCTGAGGCCAAGACTGGGAGATCTCACTGAATCCAGTGAGTACTGAACTTTGAAGAGAGACTTCTACTCTACATTCTCTAGGCATTGTATAATAATTAGAAATGTGAACACTATTTTCTATATGTACCAATATTTCCTTTAGTATCAGAGTTAATGTTCTCATTTGATTTGGGCTAAACATTTTCCAAATGCCATTTGCTTATAGAAACCCATCTAATCTCATAAAGCATTGTAAATCTGTATCCCTGTGCTCTTGGAAAGTCCTAAGCAAAGACTTCATCTGAGACATCCATCTTTTAAACATATTTTTTAATTTATTGGATAATGACCAAGAGAAACTGAAAGGAAAGGACCATAGAGAAGGGCAGGGAAAGAGAGACACCTTTAGCACTGCTCCACTACTCATGAAGCTTCCTCCTGGCACATGGGGATGAGCGCCTTGAACCCTGGTCTTGCACATAGTAACATGTCTACTAAGCCAGCTGCACCATCAGCAGGCCCCAGTCATATGAACTTAAAAAAACTTTTCTTGTTATTTGTTCCAATGTTTATGCTATTAAAAAAAACTACAGTGGTGGGGGCTGGCTGGCTGGTGGCACATTTGCCTGTGCACACACACACACACACACACACACTGACATGCTCAAGGATCTGGCTTCAAGCCCCATCACCACCTGTAGAAGTGAAGTGTCACGATTGGTGAAGCAGGTCTGCAGGTGTCTCTCTCTCTCCCTCTCTGTCTTTCCCACCTTTCTCAATTTTTCTCTAGCTTATCAATTAAGAATAAAGTAATAGAAAGAAAAATATATAATGGTAATAAAATCATATTTAATATTTAGAAAGTGAGTTGGGTGGCAGCACAGTAGGTTAAGCGCATGTGGTGCAAAGTGCAAGGACCAGAGTAAGGATCCTGGTTCCAGCCTCTGGCTCCCACACCTGCAGGGGAGTCGCTTCACAGGTGGTGAAGCAGGTCTGCAGGTGTCTGTCTATCTTTCTCTCCCCTTCTCGGTCTTCCCCTCCTCTCTCCATTTCTCTCTGTCCTATCTAACAATGATGACATCAATAACAGCAACAATAACTACAACAATAAGAAACAAGGGCAACAAAAGGGAAATAAATAAATAATTAAAAAATAAAAAAATATACGAAGTTGCAAAAAAACTAGAAAGTGAGATGAAAGAGAAAAACCATAGTAACCATATCATCATTAGCATTTTGATATATTTGTTGCCATATGTTTGGGAGTTTGTCTTTTTTGAATAGTTATAATCAGTATGGTATAGTTTCTTTCCTATTTCTCTCTCTTTCTCTCTTTCTCCTTCTTCCTCCTTCCTTCCTTCCTTCCTTCCTTCCTTCCTTCCTTCCTTCCTACCTGCTTACCTACCTACCAGGGTTATCACTCAGGCTTGATGTTGGTACTATAAATCCACTGCTGCCAGTGGACATTTCTCTCTCTCTCTCTCTCTCTCTCTCTCTTTTCTTTTCCTAATTCCTATTAGATAGGACAGACAGAAATTGAGAAAGGAAGGGGAGACAGAGAGGAGAGAAGAAAGACATCTGCAGACCTGCTTCACCACTTGTATAGCTTCCCCCTGCAGAAGGGGAGCCGGCGCTGTAACCTTGATTGTGCTTAACCAGGTTTGCCTCTGCCAGGCCCCTATAATACAATTTCTGCATTATTCTAGATTCTTTTGAACATTATTATTTGTTAATGTCTACAGAACTTATTTAGTTATTCCTTCTATTGTCTATTGAGGGCACTTGTTTCTTTAGGAGGTTCTTATAGCTTTATTGACTTTGAAGCTTTCTTCAAGCTGCAGTCTTGGTCCATCATTGTAGCTGACTCTTACCTTCCTGTCATGCTTGATTTTATGTGGAATTTAGGGCAGCAGTTTGCATTTGAATGGGTCAGAGCAGTGGCCATGGACTTGTAGTCACAAGTGCCTGGCTGAGGGCTGGGGAGACAGCATAATGGTTATGCATAATGGTCATGTCTGAAGCTCTGAGATCTCAGGTTCAATCCCTAGCATCACCTTAAGTCAGAGCTGAACAGTGCTTTGGTTGGTCTCTGTCTCTTTCTCTCTCTCTCTCTCTCTCTCAATAAAAGAAAATAAATGAAAAGAGAAATAGTTGATGGAGCACAGGTGTAAGCTCCCTGTCCCCACCTGCAGGAGGGAAGCTTCACAAGCTATGAAGCAGTGCTGCAGTAGTCTCTATTTCCCTCTCTATCTCCTCCTCCCCTCCCAATTTCACTCTGTCCTATTGAATAAAAACAAAAAGTAAACAAAGGAGAAAAATAAAGTAAAAACAAAACAAGCAAAAGCAAGGGCCTGGCAGCAGCTAGAGCACCAGATTACACGAGACCAGAAATCGAGATAGCTGGTGCATCCATATTGGTGGGAAAACAAACTCAAGCAGGCTGAGCACAGTAAAGGGGGCGGGGCCTGCTCCATGACTCCACCTCCAAGGTCCTGCTGCTATGGAAACTGAGATCCAAAATGACTGTTTACAAGTTGCTGCTGTTGCTGTTCCCGCCTGGATTATAGTTTTCATTTCTCTTTTCCCACTGTTATAAGGCTGTGGGCACAGAGTTGTAGTGGAGGAATAGTGAACATAGTGACTGCTTGGGCTGGGCTGGCAGCTGTGGTGGCATTCAGACCAAGGCACTGGTGGTGCTGTGGAGGCAGCTGAATGGGATTGAGTGGGGTCAGGGGAACTGAGAGGGTCAGGAGGATCTTTACCTCTGAGGGAGAGTTTTTTCTGTGTCCTCACTGCCTAGAAGCTGGACTTATGTCCTTTGTTGTTAGTTCATCTGAAGTGTGACCTTGTTTCTCTGTGGGCTTTTCCATGTTTATTGTTGGGTTTGTTGCAGAAGCAAAGAAAAGCAAGTCCTGTAAACCTGCTGCCATCTAGGCTCCTTCTAGATTCTTAAATTAGTACAGTGCTTTCAAGTTTCACTTAGGCTATAGTATATATGTATATGTATATATATATGTACTTTATTTCTTTTAATAACTAATAGAACACTATATTTTGCTTATTAATTAATTCATATTATGAGGTCTATTTTCACATTATAAATAATGCTGCTAAATGTTCATTATAAGTAATGAACATTTGTGTACAATTTTTTGTGTGAATATATGCTTTCAATTCTCAGTCATATTGTTATTTTTAGAGATTTCACCATTTTCAAAAGTGAATCAGTTTATATTCCCACCAACAATATCTGAAGATTCCAGTTGCACCACATTCTTTAGTAATGCTTGTTATTATATATATTTAAATATTTCTGTCCTGGTAGTTATGAGGTGGTATTTTACTGTAGTTTTAATTTTCACTTCTTTAGTTATTAACAACATTGAACATTGTATGCATTTATTTGCCATTTATATATGTTCTTTGAAATCTGTTCAAATACTTTTCCCATTTTGTAAGTGGGTTATGAGATTTTAAAAATATTTTATTTATTTATTTGTGAGAAAGATAGGAGGAAAGAGAAAGAACCAGACATCACTCTGGCACATGTGCTGCCAGGGATCAAACTCAGGACCTTATGCTTGAGAATCTGAAGCTTTATCAATGCACCACCTCCCGGACCACTGAGATTTTTTTTTTAATTAAAAATTTTAAAAAATATTTATTTATTTATTCCCTTTTGTTGTCCTTGTTTTATTGTTGTAGTTATTATTGATGTTGTTGTTGTTGGATAGGACAGAGAGAAATGGAGAGAGGAGGGGAAGACAGAGAGGGGGAGAGAAAGATAGACACCTGCAGACCTGCTTCACCATCTGTGAAGCATCTTCCCTGCAGGTGGGGAGCCGGGGTTCGAACCGGGATCCTTATGCCGGTCCTTGTGCTTTGCGCCACGTGCGCTTAAACCGCTGCGCTACCGCCCGACTCCTCTGAGATATTTTTTTAAGTGTTGTGTTGTGTCAGTTATTTATATATTCTGGATAGTAGTCTTTTATCAGATGTATAACTTACTTTTTAAAAAATATTTTTATTATTATTATTTTAATGAGAGAACGGTACAGAGAGAAAGACAGGAAGAAAGAGACTGGAGCACTGCATAGCTCTGGCTCATTGTGGTGCTGGAACCTGGGGGCCTCAGGCATGAGAGTCTTTTGCAGAACCATTATGCTGTCTCCTCAGCCCTCTCTTACAAATATTTTCCACTATTCTGTGGGGTGTCACTGCTTTCTTAGTCAGTCATTTGCATCATAAAAGCTTTAAAGTTTAATAAGATACAGTTTGCTTTTATTCTTTTGCGGATATGCTTCCATTTCATTTTGCAGCCATTGTAAATAAAGACTTGTTTTCTAGGGCTACGTAGAAAGCATAATGGTTATGCAAAGAGGCTCTTATCCCTGAGGCTCTGAAGTCCCAGGTTCAATCCGGTGAACCACATAAGACAGATGTGATTAGTGCTCTGTTTTTTTTTTTTTTTTTTTTTGTCTTGTCAGCATTGGCACTTTATCATTTGAGGCTGACTTTTTTTCAGCTAGAAAGGGAGTGATAGAGTGAGCAAGAGAGACAGACAGACAGACAAACTAGAGTACAGAAGCTTCTCCCAGTGCTATTGGGGCTGAGGGCTTGAACCTGGATTGTGTGTATGGCAAAGTGAGTGCCTTCCCAGGGAACTGTCTCACCTACTACTATTTTTTTTTCCCACCACATTTGTTATTGGGGCATGGAATTATTACTCCACCATTTCTAGTGGACTTTTCTTCTTTCCTTTTCTTTGTTCTCTTTTAAAAAATTTTTTATTTATAAAAAGGAAACACTAACAAAACTATAGGATAAGAGGGGTACAACTCCATACAATTCCCACCACCAGAACTCTGTATCCCACTCCCTCCCCTGATAGCTTCCCTATTCTTTAATGGATATTTTAAATTAATTTTATTTTTGAGAGAGATGCAGAGAGAGACACACAGAGAGAAACACCAGAGCACTGCTCAGCTCTGGCTTCTGGTGGTGCGGGGGATTGAACTTGGGACTTAGGAGCCTCAAGCATGAAAGTCTGTTTGTATAACAATTATGCTGTCTCCCCAGCCCAGCTTCCCTATTCTTTATCCCTCTGGGAGTATGGACCCAGGGTCATTATGGGTTACGGAAGGTGGAAGGACTGGCTTCTGTAATTGCTTTTCCCCTTTCTTTTTCTGATAGAGACAGAGAGAAATATTGAGAGAGGGTGGAGAGAAAGGGAGACACTTGCAGCACTGCTCCACCATTTGTGGACCATGTCTTCCCTGCATGTAGAGACCAGTGGTTTGAACCTTGGTCCTCAAGTGTGGTAACATATATGCTCTATTGGGTGTATTATTGTCAACTGTCCTACTCCATTTTTTTTTTCATCAGAGAGAAATTG
Source organism: Erinaceus europaeus (assembly GCF_950295315.1). Classification (NCBI taxonomy): domain Eukaryota; kingdom Metazoa; phylum Chordata; class Mammalia; order Eulipotyphla; family Erinaceidae; genus Erinaceus; species Erinaceus europaeus. The sequence goes on along the minus strand of NC_080164.1, from coordinate 126,384,787 downwards.
AGAGAGAAAAGGGAACTGAAGCACTGCTTCACTATACTTCACTAATTGTGAAGCTTCCCTCCTGCAGGTGGGGACCAGAGGCTTGAACGTAGATGCTTGCATTTAGTAACATGTGCGCTCAACCATATGCACCACCACCTAGCCTCTCATTCCATTCTTTTGTACATGGATTTAGAGTGGTGCCAGCCCCACTTGTTAAAGGGCAATTCTCTCCACTGAATTGTCTTGGCAGCTTTGCTGAAATCAATTGACCATGAATGTGATTATTTCTGGACTTTGAATTCAATTCCACTTATCTATGCAATTATCCTTGTGCTGTTGTCTCACTGAATGGATTATTATAGTTCCGTAGTAGCTTTTGAAATTACTCTTCTTTTTAAGAATGTCTTCTCTATTCTGAATGCCTTGTATTTCCATATGAATTTTCAGATTGACTTGACAATTTCTGCAAAAAGAGACCCCGAATTTGTTTTTTCAAGGAGATGAGGTTTTATTGAGATGAAGCAGGGATAGAAAAGAGAGGAAAACATTGGTAAAACAGTTTCCCACCTACACCTCAAGGACATCTTTGATGAATCAAACCCAATTACAAGGAAGACTAAAGCAGAAACAAACCAATGGGACTACATCAAATTGAAAAGCTTCTGCACATCCAAAGAAACTATCACACAAAGAGACCCCTCACAGAATGGGAGAAGATCTTCACATGCCCTACATCAGACAAGAAACTAATCACCAAAATATATAAAGAGCTCAGCAAACTTAGCACCAAAAAAGCAAATGACCCCATCCAAAAATGGGCAGAGGATATGAACAAAACATTCACCTCAGAGGAGATCCAAAAGGCTAACAAACATATGAAAAACTGCTCTAGGTCACTGATTGTCAGAGAAATGCAAATTAAGACAACACTAAGATACCACCTCACTCCTGTAAGCAAGGCATACATCAAAAAGAACAGCAGCAACAAATGCTGGAGAGGCTGTGGGGACAGAGGAACCCTTTTACATTGCTGGTGGGAATGTAAATTGGTACAGCCTCTGTGGAGAGCAGTCTGGAAAACTCTCACAAGGCTAGACATGGACCTTCCATATGATCCAGTAATTCCTCTCCTGGGATTATACCCCAAGGACTCCATAACACCCAACCAAAAAGAGGTGTGTACTCCTATGTTCATAGCAGCACAATTCATAATAGCTAAAACCTGGAAGCAACCCAGGTGCCCAACAACAGATAAGTGGCTGAGGAAGCTGTGGTATATATACACAACGGAATACTATGCAGCTATAGTATTCCATTGAACCCACCATCTCTGACCCATCTTGGACAGAGCTAGAAGGAATTATGTTAAGTGAGCTAAGTCAGAAAGATAAAGATGAGTATGGGATGATCCCACTCATCAACAGAAGTTGAGTAAGAAGATCTGAAAGGGAAACTAAAAGCAGGACCTGATCAAATTGTAAGTAGGGCACCAAAGTAAAAACCCTGTGGTGAGGGGTAGACATGCAGCTTCCTGGGCCAGTGGGGGGTGGGAGTGGGTGGGAGGGATGGGTCACAGTCTTTTGGTGGTGGGAATGGTGTTTATGTATAGTCCTAGTAAAATATAGTCATATAAATCACTAGTTAATTAATATGAGAGGGGGAAAATTAATTATATGTCTCGAAGTTTTTTAAAATACAGACTGAATCTTTTTAATATATAGGCTGTGTAATTGATATGCAGACTCTCTCAAAAGCCTAGACCAAGTAGATCAGAAGCAACCAATAGCACAGCTATTGGGTACTGTACAGAAAACCCTAACAAAAGGACTTTTCAAAGTTAACCCAATTACCAATTAATGTGATGATAACATTAACTATCCATTGTCTTTTTGAACCCTAAGACAGCAGGAACCTCACATCTCCACTATAGAGCCTCTACTTCCCCCAGTCCTGGAACCCTTGGATAGGGCCCACTTTCCCGTATGCCTCTCCCAATCCATATCAAATAATATTGCATCTGCCGATCACAACCTAACCAACGCAACGAATGCCACCTCAACATGCTTCACTTCAGATTGTATCCAGAGACTTCACATGTGGAATGACAACCCTTCAGCTTCATTACTCAGTCACCAGGTTCCAGATGCCACCAGGATGCCAGCCAGGCTTCCCTGGACTGAAGACCCCACCAATGTGTCCTGGAGCTCTGCTTCCCCAGAAACCCACCCTACTAGGGAAAGAGAGAGGCAGACTGGGAGTATGGACCGACCAGTCAACGCCCATGTTCAGCGGGGAAGCAATTACAGAAGCCAGACCTTCTACCTTCTGCAACCCACAATGACCCTGAGTCCATGCTCCCAGAGGGATAGAGAATGGGAAAGCTATCAGGGGAGGGGGTGGGATATGGAGATTGGGTGGTGGGAATTGTGTGGAGTTGTACTCCTCCTATCCTATGGTTCTGTTAATTAATCCTTTCTTAAATAAAAAAGAAAAAAAATTTAAAAAATAAAAAAAAAGAAAAGAGGAAAATATATACTTTATAGGCATGCAGACCCCTGAGAGAGGGGGGTGGAGTGGGTGAAGGCTAGGACCTGGAGTTTTGACAGGGACTGCTTTGAATCCTGATCAATTTGAGTTGAGTTTTGTCAACTCTACAAATGAATCCTCCAATCCATGAAAGCTACAGATAGCTTTTCATTTGTTTGGATGTCTCCTAGGTATACACACAGCCCTACCGTCATACCCTAGCTCTCTAGAGTATATTGGGCCTTTGCAAATCCCTTTATGAATATCACATTCCTGACTTTTCCTTTTAAGTTTTCCTGTGAGCTTCTTGTTTGTGGCAATTGTTAACACTGCCTCAGACCGTTATGATGTGAAACAATTGCTATTGATTGTTTTATGACAAATGTCCCTGCAGAAAAACTGTTTTGAATCAGTTCAAATTAAGGTAAAGCCCTAGAAAAGATAGTTTTCTGAGGGAACTGTCAGACATGTCTAATAATTATAATTCTCTGAGAAAGGTGTTTTGGTAAGTTCTAGATGCATCCTGCTCTCCCCAGTGACTGCCAGGCTGCTGGATTTTGCCATGAGCATGGGGTTAGTTATTATCAATGCTTCTACAGAGTTGGGGGAAGAAGGTATAAACAGGGCAAGTGAAAATGCCACTGACCTCACTGTGCTTGCTGAGATTCAACTTTTTTTTTCTTTTTCCCCCCACCTGGTATGTTGCTGGGATTCAATGCCTGCATCACTCCACTGCTCCTGGTGGCCATTTTTTTTTTTAAACTTTCAGATACAGAGTAGACAGAGAAGAGGAGAGACACCATGGCTCATAAAGTCTCCACCCAGCAAGTGCTCCCATGTAGTGGCCCAGGGTCCTTACACATGATGAGGGCTGGGTGGTGGCACATCCAGTTGAACATACATGTTGCCTGGGTCCTCATGCATCGTAGTGTATGTGCCCTACTATGTGAGTCACATGCTAGCTGCTTAGCCATTTTTTGTAAAGTAATGCCCCTCTGGTAAATTTCCAAAGTTCTGAAAAAGCTATTATTGATTTTTCTTTTTCTTTTTTATTTTATTTTTTGCCTGCAAGGTTATTACTGGGGATTTGTGCCTGCACTACATATCCACTGCTCATGGAGGCAATTTTTCCTTTTGTTGCCCTTATTATTTATCATTGTTGTTGTTGTTGTTGTTATTGCTGTCGTTGTTTGATAGGACAGAGAGAAATCAAGAGAGGACGGGAAGACAGAGAGGGGGAGAGAAAGATAGATACCTGCAGACCTGCTTCACTGCTTGTGAAGCAACTCCCCTGCAGCTGAGGCTCGAACTGGGATCTTTACTCAGGCCCTTGTGCTTTGTGCCATGTGCGCTTAACCCATTGTGCTACCGCCTCACCCCTTTCTTTTTTCTTTTTAAAAATTTATTTATTGGACCGAGGCAGCCAGAAATAGAGAGGGAATGGGATGGTATAGAGGGAGACAGACAGAGAGACAGTTGCAGCATTGCTTCACCTCTTGCAAAGCACCCTAGAGGCACGTGGAGACAGGGGCTTGAACATCCAGTTCTTTCGCATTGTAACATGTGCATTCAACCAGGTGTGTCACCACCTGGCCCCTTGATTTTTCTTTCTTTTTTTTTTTCCAGTGTTCTCATTTTTGTGGGAGAACAGCTCTTCAAAGTTCCTTATGCCACCACTCTCACTATTGTCTCTGCCTTTCCACCTGTATCTTGCCATTTGTTTTTTTGTTTGTTTGTTTGTTTAAGCAAATCACTTAACTTCTCTAAACCCGTTTCTGCATTTGAAGAAGATAGCTAGGAGACAGCTCCCCTAATGGAGTGCTTGCCTAACTATGCACAAAGTACTGGAACTGAGCCCTGAGACCACACAGAAATATTATGAACATCACTAGGGGTGCTCTGTAGGTGGTGAAGTGATGCTGTCGTGCTCCTGCTCTCTCTTTTTCTAAAATAAAGATGGCTCAGGGAGATTGCTTAGTGGTACAGTGCATATAGAAGGTCCTGATCTTATTTCCTGGTGCTACATTAAAAAAATGGAGAGAGGGCAAGGGAAACAACATAAAGGTTATGCAAAAGACTTTCAGGCTTGAGGCTCTGAGATTCACAGTTCAATCCCCAGTTCAACCCCCAGCTGAGCAGTGCTCTGGTTTCTTATCTCTGTCTTTATCTATCTCTGTATCTTTATCTCTGTAACTCTCCCATGAAAATAGATAAATACATAAAATATTTAAATATAATTCATTCTCCAGACAGTGTTAGTGTCCAAACTGCTCATGTGTTTGTGAGTGTGTGCACGTACAGGTGCATCACTAAAAGTCATCTAAATGAGTGCAATGGTTATGCTCATTGTTGTCTCTGGAAAGAGTGTAAGTTCTTTACATTCTTTCTCATGCACACAACTCATTCTTTAAATTTTCCAGCTGTGAATTCATTTTATTAAAATAATACTTATTTGGTCCACCTTCTGTATCCCATAAAGAAATTTGGTCCAGTGGACTGGGAGGTGGCACAGTGGATAAAGTATTGGATTCTCAAGCATGAGGTCTTGAGTTCAATCCTCAGCAGCACTAGTGTGTACCAGAGTGATGTCTGGTTCTCTCTCTCCTCATATTTTTCTCATTAATAAATAAATAAAATTTTTTTTAAATAAAAAGAATTTTGGTCCATACTCCCAGAGAGGGATAACAAATAGGGAAGCTTCCAATTTAGGGGATGGGATGCAGAACTCTGGTGGTAGGAAATGTGTGGAATTGTACCCCTGTTATCTTACTGTCTTGTTAATCATTATTAAATCACTAATAAAAATGAATAAAAATATATTTATGGGGGGCTGGTAAAGCAGTATGATGAGTCGGGCGACCCAGATGTGGCTGACCATCTCATTGCCTCCCTGGATGCAGCATGCCAAGCCCGCTGGCAACAACTCACGGAAAGTCTGAACTTCATCCACTCAAGTAGGAAGGCCTGGAAGCTTCTTCACAGACTGGGTGCCGGTAGCCAACCCCCTCCCATCTCCCATCCTCCCATATCTCCAAACTCAGTGGCCAGTCACCTAACTCAAGTTGGACATGCTAAGATCGACCCAGTCTGGAAAAGAGAAATTTCCCACGAGTGGTCATCCCACTTCCGGTTATCTTGTCCATCTCCAAAACTCTCTCCCTTTACACTGTCTGAACCGGAAGACGCTTTGAAGAGGGTTAAACCGGGAACAGCTGCTGGCTATGATAACATCACCCCAGAACTCATTCTTAACCTGGGTCCCACGGCAAAGAAGTGGCTCGCTTCATTCCTGTCCCACATCTTGGAATCTGAGTCTATGCCCAAAGTTTGGCGTCGTGCGAAGATTATAGCGGTTTTGAAACCAAAGAAAGACCCAACACTGGCCGCCAGCTATAGACCAATTTCTCTCCTTTCCGTGTGTTACAAACTCCTTGAGAGGCTGCTTCTGTCACGTATTTCTCCTCTTACAGAGAAATTCCTATCACCCGCCCAAGCTGGTTTCCGCCCAGGAAGATCTACCTGCGAACAAGCCCTGGCCCTCTCAACTTACATTGAAAATGGATTCCAGAAGAATTTAAAGATGGGTGCTGTCTTTGTTGATCTCACAGCAGCCTATGACATGGTCTGGCACCGTGGTCTCCTAGTCAAGATCTCAAGATGCCTGCCTCCATGGGTGGCCAATACTATATCGTTTCTTCTCCACAACAGAAGATTCCGGGTGCATCTGGGTGACAAGTCTAGCAGATGGAGACTTGTCTCAAGTGGTCTCCCCCAGGGCTCTGTTCTGGCTCCTACGCTATTTAATATTTACATCAATGACCTCCCAGAAACTTCTTCAAGGAAGTTCATCTATGCCGATGACATCTGCTGTGCAACTCAGGCATCAAAGTTCGACATCCTTGAGGAAACACTCACGAAAGACATGTCTCTGATATCTGATTACTGTAAAAAATGGCGACTAATCTCTAGTACTGCAAAAACGGTATCATCTGTTTTCCATCTACACCATGCCTCGGCCTCGCATGAGCTTAATGTGCAGCTTGGCGATACGAGAATCCGGCATGAAGCCCAGCCATTCTATCTTGGCATTACTGTCGATCGCACTCTGTCATTTCACAAACATCTCATAAAAACTGCAGCAAAGGTGGGCGCGAGGAATAACATCATTGCAAGACTGGCCAGCTCCTCATGGGGCGCGAGCGCTTCCACACTACGATCATCATCTCTGGCATTATGCTATTCCACTGCAGAATACTGTGCCCCAGTATGGTTCCGTAGCCCCCATGTCCACTTGGTCGATTCCAAATTATATTCCTCATGAGGATAATTTCTGGAACCATCCGTTTCACCCCGGTTCCATGGCTGCCAGTTCTTAGCAACATCGCCCCGCCAGATATTCGTCGGGGTGCGGCATCATCTAAGTTCATTTCCCATGTCTACGCTCGACTGGACCTGCCAATATACGCGGATATCTTCGCCCACCCTGTTCAACGCTTGACGTCTCGTCACCCAATCTGGTCCCCTATGCCTACACTGAACTTCTCTGTTCCAGACTCTTGGAAACAGAGTTGGCAGTCAGCTGAGGTAAAGAACAAACACCTCATCACAGACCCCTGCAAGCGTCAACCCGGCTTTGACCTAGCACGTTATGATTGGGCCCTCCTCAATCGCTATCGAACAGGCCATGGCCGGTGAGCCGCTATGTTCCATCGCTGGGGAGCCAGAGACGACCCGAACTGCCCCTGCGGCTACAGATAGACTGTGACCCACATAGTCAACGACTGCCACCTCTCCAGATTCAAAGGAGGTCTCGAAACTTTACATCAGGCTCAGCCTGACGCTGTTGACTGACTACGGAAGAAGGGCAAACGCTAGAAGAAGAAGGGGGGCTGGTATATATAGCATAATAGTTATGCAACAAGACTCTCATGCCTGAGGCTATACTGTCCCAGGTTCAATTCCCAGCATTATCATAAACCAGAAATGAGCAATGCTCTGGTTTATCTCTTTCATTAAAATAAAATAAATAAGGGCTGGGTGATGATGCACCTGCTTGAGTGCACACGTTACTTTGCGTGAGGAACCAAGTTCAAACCCCTGGTCCCCATCTGCAGCGGAAAAGCATCACAAGTGTTGAAGTTGACCATCTTTCCCTCTCAGTTTTTCTCTGTTGTATAAAATAATACAATTTTTTTAAAAGGAAAAAGAAAAGAAAGTAATGATTTTTAAAATGTTTATTTATTTATTCCCTTTTGTTGCCCTTGTTATGTTATTGTTGTTATTGATGTCGTTATTGGATAGGAGAGACAGAAATGGAGAGAGGAGGGGAAGACAAAGAGGGGGAGAGAAAGAGAGACACCTGCAGACCTGCTTCACTGCCTGTCAAGAGACTTTCCTGCAGGTGGGGAGCCAGGGGCTCGAACAGGAATACTTATGCCGGTCCTTCTGCTTTGTGCCACCCGCGCTTAACTCGCTGCGCTACCGCCCGACTCCTGAAAGTAATGATTTTTTAAAAATAAAATAAATAGGGCTGGGGTAGATAGGATAACGGTTATGTAAAGAAACTCTCAGGGGCTGGCTGGTAGCACATAAACTTACATAGTACAAAGAGCAAGGACCAGCTCAAGGATCCAGGGTCAAGCCCATGGCTCCCCACCTGCAGGGGGTCTGCTTCACAAGCGGTGAAGCAGGTCTGCGGGTGTCCATCTTTCTCTCCCCGTCTCAATCACTCTCTTCTCTCAATTTCTCTCAGTCCTATCCAATAAAATGGAAAAAAAAAAAAAAAGGCCATCATGAGCAGTGGATTCATAGGGCCAGTACTGAGCCTAAGTGATAACCCTGTAGGCAAAAAAAAAAAAGAGAGAGAGAGAGAGACTCTCATGCCCGAATCTCTAAAGTCCCAGGTTCAACTTCCCACACTGCCATAAACTAGAGCTGAGACATGCTCTGGTATATATATATATATATCTGAGGAGACAGCATAATGATTATGAAAAAACCTCTCATGCCTGATGCTCTTGGGTCCCAAGTTCATACCCCAGCACTACCATAAGCCAGAGCTAAATAAATAAAGAAACCAGAGCTGAGTAGTGCTCTAGTGCATCTCTCTCTCTCTCGCTCTCTCTCTCTTTGTATCCCTCTCTAAATAAAATAAAAAAAATATATATATAGGGCCAGGTAATGGCACACCTGGTTCAGCACACATTTCATAGTGAGCAGGAACCCAGGTTCAAGGCCCCTGTCCACACCAATGGGGCAAAAGCTTCACAAAGCTGCAGGTGTCTCTCTCTATTTTTAAAAAGGATTTTATTTATTTACTTTAGTGAGAGAGAGAGAGACTGAGAGACCAGAGCACTGCTCAGTGCTGGCTGATGGTGGTGCTGGGGATTAAACCTAGGATCTCTGAGCCTCAGGTATGAGAGTCTTTTGTGTAAATGTTATGCTACCTCTCCAATATTCTCTATCCCCCATTCCTTTTCAATTCCTCCCTGTTCTATGAAATAAATACATAAGTAATTAATTATGGACATTTAAAAATAAAATAATAACTTTTATTTCATAAGTGGTAGTGAGAGAGAAAGAGAGGAGTAAGTACATATGGCCCAGGTACATTTAAACCTGTTAGTGAAGGTCAGTCAAATAAGTTTGCTACTTATATTTGATAAGCTGGAGCTGCTAATGCTGCAGTTCTAAATTGAATATTACAAGAATACAAGGATCTGACAGCCAGTCTCCTGCCAACAGCAGAAAGGCCTGGAGTCTGGGGGTTGGGCAGGTACAGGGAAGAGTTTCCAAAGTACACTGGACCTTACAATGGAGACACCAAGGCCAGTAAATGCCAGGGTCCACATTCTTCTTAATGTCCACATTCCTCTCTCTGACATAACCCATGCATTTGCTTAGCATACTGTTCTGTATTAGCAATGGCTAACATAGTGTAACTAGGCGTTAATTCATTTCTCATTACTTTAAGAGGTAGTAACTGATATATCATTCTAATTTTAAAAATATTATTTATTTATTTGTTATGGATAGAGATGAGAGAAATTGACAGGTAAGGGGGAGAAAGACATGTGCAGCACTGCTTCACTGCTTGTGAAGTGTTACCCCTACAGGTAAGGGACTAGGGGCTTTAACCAGGTCCTTGCACACTAAAATGTATGTACTCAACTAGGTGTGCCACTACCCAACCCCTAAGATATTATATTTATTCATTCATTTATTTTAAGAAAAGAAAACAGAGAATGGGGGAGAGGAAGAAAGAGAGAGAGAGACCAAAGCACTATTCAGCTCTGGATTATGGTGGTTCTGGGGATTAAATCTGGGACCTAGGAGCTTCACACATGAAAATGCCCATTCTCATTTTATAGATGAAGAAACCAAGATAAAAAAGATAGGATGGAGGTTGGGTGGTGGTGCACATGCTAAAGCACACACATCACCATGTACAAGGACCCGGATGCAGGCTCCTGGTGAAGCAATGCTGCAGATGTCTCTCACTCTCTCTCTCTCTCTCTCTTTCTCTCTCTCTCCTTGTTTCTATTTATCTGCCCCATCCTTCTCAATTTATCAGTGTCTCTAGATAGAGAAAGAGAGAAGAAGAGAAAGAAAGAAAGAAAGAAAGAAAGAAAGAAGGAAGGAAAGGAAGGAAGAAATAGAGAAAGGGGAAAAAAAGAAAAGAAAGGATAAAATAAAGTACACGTGGCACGAAGCGCAAGGACCGGTATAAGGATCCTGGTTCCAGCGAACCCCTGGCTCCCCACCTGCAGGGGAGTTGCTTCACAAGCAGTGAAGCAGGTCTGCAGGTGTCTGTTTATCTTTCTCTCCCCCTCTCTGTCTTCCCCTCCTCTCTCCATTTCTTTCCGTCCTATCCAACGACAGCAGCAACAACAACAACAATAATAACCACAACAATGATAAAACAACAAGGGCAACAAAAGGGGAATAAATGGTCTCCAGGAGCAGTGGATTCGTAGTGCAGGCACAGAGCCTGGCAATAACCCTGGAGACAAAAAAAAAAAAAAAGAAGAAGAAAATAAAATAATGGTCACCAGGGGCACTAGAGTCATTGTGTAGACACCGAGCTCCAGTGAAAACCCTTCTACCAATAATAAATAAAGTAATAAATATACAAATAAGGAAATAAGATTACAAATTCAGTAAGAGCATATGTCTACACTATGATTGACAGGTTGCTATCAATCAATTTGTTTGTACCCTATGTTGATATAGAAAACTTACATTTAAGGTGGGTGAGACAGCATAATAATTATGCAACAAGGACTTCATTCCCAAGGCTCCAAAGTCCCTGGTTCAATCACCACCATAAATCAGAGCTGAGTTCTGTTGTGTCTCTCTCTACATATATAATATATATAAAATAAAAATAAAATAAAATATACTAAATATATTTTATATATGTATAAGAGATGGCTGGAGAGATAGCATAATGGTTATGCAAAAAACAAAACAAAACAAAACTTCCATGCTTGAAGCATCAAAGGTCCCAAGTTCAATCCTCAATACCACCATAAGCCAGAACTGAGCAGTGTTCTGGTTTAAAAAATAATATATATATAAATATATATATAATAAATAAATGATCTATTTTCTATTAATATAAATACATAATATGCAATATTATATATGTAGAGAAAGCTTACATTTATTAATATGAATGTCTAAATTTTGGCTATTTATTATTTGTAAAAATAGAAAGTATATTATTCTGATTAAAAATCACTTTATAGGAACATAATGAGTACAGACTTGGACTTTTGGGCTTGAGATAATTGAACTATATTTATTATTTATTTATAAAATGGAAACATTGACAAAACCATAGGATTAGAGGGGCACTCGACACAATTCCCACCATCAGAACTCCGTATCCCACATCCTCCCTTGATAGCTTTCCTATTCTTTAACCCTCTGGGAGTATGGACACAAGGTCATTGTGGGATGCAGAAGGTGGAAGGTCTGGCTTCTGTAATTGCTTCCCTGCATTGACAGGTCGATCCATACTCCCAGTCTGCCTCTCTCTTACCCTAGTGGGGCAGGGTTCTGGGGAATCTGAGCTCCAGGACATGTTGGTGGGGTTGTCTGTCCAGAGAAGTCTGGTTGGCATCATCTGGAACCTGGTGGCTGAAAAGAGAGTTAATATATGAAGCCAAACAAGTTGTTGACCAATCATGAATCCAAAGGCTGGAGTAGTGCAGATGAAGAGTTGGGGGGGGGGTGGTCTCCATTTTATAGATAGCTAGTAGGCATATTTTAGTTATATTCCAAAGGGCCTGTAGCTATACTACTTTTTTTTTCCCCTGAGCCTGAAATCTGATTTGCAGGTGGATCCTAGTTATTGTCTGGGGAGATGATGCCATGGCTGGAAAAGGAAAAGAAAGCTGGATCAGGGAAGAGAGTAGCTCCCAAATATGGGAAAGGTGTACAAATATTGTTGACGGTAAACCCCATTGATTTGATCTGATCTGGAGCCTATATTCAGCTTAGGAGCCTATGTTACCTCTGCATCCCTGTAGATCTGAGCTCACATTTTGTGGTCATGAGTAGGAACGTTCCAAGCTGCCCCAATATCGACCCATCTTCCTCAGGTGTAGCATAGAGTATGTTGTCCAGCTTCCCTTTGGAGGATGGAACATTCTCTACTGTTGTTGATCCAAGTTGAGGGCAAGGTCCTACGGGGGGCCCACAAAGGGGTCTATTTTGTTGTTCCTGATAGAGATGACTGGTAACAATGGAGAGAGGGATTTATTTGAGGTCTAGGCCCATCATGTCTGTTTGGGAATCTCAGGACTTCCCGACTAGGGCCCTTAGCTGATGGGGTGACCTAATAGTGACTAAAGAGTCGTCATTAAAGTATGCCAGTCTCTTGCCCTTATTCAGCTTTTGCAGTCCTTGCTTTGATAAGGATAGCTTGGGAGTGAGTGAGGGAAGTGTAATAGGAAGTAGGTGAGGTGGATATCTAAGTCTAAGTAGACACTATTTCATTATGAACTTCATACTGACTCACTGAAGACTATTGTGTACTTTTGCTTTCAGGTATATATGTTGCCCTAATTTATGGATACATATGAACATATGCTCTATCTCATGGGATCTGGTCTATATCTAGGTTTTGGGACTTTCTTAGGAAGTGAACCACCTGGAATGGAATTAGAGAATACTATGAGTAATGAGGCTGAAGGGTTGACTTTCCATGCCTGGTGTCTCTGGACACAGTTTGAAGTGAAGCATGCTGAAGTGGTACTCCTTGTATTGATTTAGTTGGGGTCAGCAGATGCAAGATCATTTGGTATGAATTGAGAGAAGCATGCAGGAAAGTGAGCTCCACTTTAGACGTTCCAGGACTGGGGAAAATATAGGCTCTATAGAGGAAGTGGAAGTTTCCTGCTGTCTTAGGGTTTAAGAAGGCAACAGTTTTTTCTATAATCACATTATTTGGTAATTGGGTTAACTTTGAACTATCTTTACCTGTGTCCAGTTGCCTCTGCTACTTGTTGTCCATCATTCTCTCCCCTTTCGTGACTACCTCTGTTACATGTAAATACTTGAAACTGCATGTACTGTGAAGAACTTCAGATGAGTTAACCACGCTATTTTTCCCTTCTGAAATTCTGTGAGTCTGTGATTTTTGTTGTTAAAGTAAGGTGTTTTACCTATTGAAGTCCTGAGAACAAATTGAAATTATAAAATTAGATTCGATATGCCCAGGGGAAACTGGTGTACTTATACAGGTTATTCTTTACTTTTTTACACACGGGTACACACACAAAAATCTGGTATTTCCACTTTTTAGAGAACTGTGTCAGTTTAGGATGCTTTGGCCTACAGATAACAACAAAAAAAATCTTGATTTACAAAGATTAAATGCATGGTGGTTGTTATTATTAGTATTATTACTTTTACTTGTGAGAGGTCTAGAGACAGGCAGCTCAACAGGCTTTACAGAGCAGCCCTGTTAAGGACAGGGTTCCAAGGTGCTCTGGGGCTGCCATTTTGTTCACAAAATGACTGGATAGCAGCCAAGGAAATTTCCATTTGCCCTCTCTGTTTATCTGGCACTCTGGGAGGAGAATTCAACACATGTCCCAGGAACTTCCCTTTGATGTGACCACACAGCAGGGGCACAGTATAGGTCCATCCTTGAAAAATGCTGCGCAGAACATTAAGGAGAGGATTGGCAATATTTGACCAACGTCTGAGGTTCATCCAGAGTAGCAAATCAGTGCTCAGGGCTCAGGTCTTGAGTTGGATGATTGTGCTGTAGTTATGTAAAACAATGACCTCTTTTCTTAGGAAATACACTGGGGGGTTGGGGTGGGGGGGAGGGGGACTAAAGAAAAGGACATTTTATTTATAGGCTATTTTCAAACTTTTTTTTTTGAAGTTGTTGAGATATTTTTTCTTTTTCTTTCTTTTCTTTCTTTTTTTATTTAAGAAAGGATAAATTAACAAAACCATAGGGTAGGAGGGGTACAACTCCACACAATTCTTACCACCCAATCTCCATATCCCACCCCCTCCCCTGATAGCTTTCCCACTCTCTATCCCTCTGGGAGCATGGACCCAGGGTCATTGTGGGTTGTAGAAGGTGGAAGGTCTGGCTTCTGTAATTGCTTCCCCGCTGAACATGGGCGTTGACTGGTTGGTCCATACTCCCAGTCTGCCTCTCTCTTTCCCTAGTAGGGTGGGTCTCTGGGGAAGCTGAGCTCCAGGACACATTGGTGGGGTCTTCAGTCCAGGGAAGCCTGGCCGGCATCCTGATGACATCTGGAACCTAGTGTCTGAAAAGAGAGTTAACAAAGCCAAACAAATTGTTGAGCAATCATGGACCCAAAGCTTGGAATAGTGGAGAGGAAGTGTTAGGGGGATACTCACTGCAAACTCTAGTGTACTTCTGCTTTCAGGTATATATTTTGCAGTAGTTTACGGATACGTGTGAACATATGCTCTCTCTCACAGAAACTGGTGTATATCTAGGTTTTGGGACTTTGTTAGAAAGCGAACCACCTGGGATGGAATTAGAGTATACTATGAAAGGAAAGGTCTCACCCAAGTAATGAAGCTGAAGGGTTGTCATTCCACATGTGAAGTCTCTGGACACAGTCTGAAGTGAAGCATGTTGAGGTGGCCATCGTTGCGTTGATTAGATTGTGATCGGCAGATGCAATATTATTTGATATGGATTGGGAGAGGCATGCGGGAAAGTGGGCCCTATCCAAGGGTTCCAGGACTGGGGGAAGTAGAGGCTCTATAGTGGAGATGTGAGGTTCCTGCTGTCTTAGGGTTCAAAAAGACAATGGATAGTTAATGTTATCATCACATTAATTGGTAATTGGGTTAACTTTGAAAAGTCCTTTTGTTAGGGTTTGCTGTACAGTACCCAGTATCTTGTATAGAGCTGTGCTGATAGCATAATGATTATGCAAAGAGACTCTCATGCCTGAGGCTTTAATGTCCCTTTTTTAGTCCCCTACACTATCCATTAACCAGACCTGAGCAGCATTCTGGTAAAAAACAAACAAACAAACAAAAAAAAAACCTCTCTTCTCTAGAGAAATGCCATTAAATATTTTATAAATATTTTATAAATATTAAATGCCAAAAAATATTTTTAATTTTATTTTCAGGTAGAGACAGAGAAGGAGGGAGAGAAAGTGAAAGAAACCACAGCACCAAAGCTTCCTTTCATGTAGTGGGGGCTGGACTTGAACATGGATCTCACACATGGTAACGTGAGTTATTTCTTGGGTCTCAGGCTTTTTCTTTTTTAACATTCATTTATTTATGTTTTAATATTTTTAAACATTTATTTATTTATTAACATAGATATTGAAGAAGAGAGAGAACCAGAGCATCACTCTGGTGCATGGGATTCCAGGCATTAAATTTGGGAGCCTAAGTTCAGGGTCCTACTCATTGAGCCACCTCCCAGGCCCTTAAATAACTTTAAAAAAAAATTTTTCACAGTGGCCTGGGGGTGAGATGGGGGTCTCACAGTGGAAAAATGTTGGGCTCATTAGTATGAGGTCCTGAGTTTCACCCTTAATACTGCACATATGCCAGAGTGATGCTCTAGTTCTCTCTTCCTCTTGTTAATAGTACATTTTTTTATGCATGAGGAAAAAGAAAACAGTTAGATGAATAAATAAATGTTGATGTTTAAAGAATGTTGTATACAAATATTCCCCTCTCTCTATTTCTCTCTCTCTCTCCTCCTTCCTGTAAGTCTGAAATTATTTCAAAATGAAAAGTAAAACACATGTAAAAAACAATACTATTTATTTCAAACTGTGTCTCAAATGATTATGAGTTTGTTAGGTTTCCTGACACAATAAGAAGAGAGAAAGTGGGGGCCAGGCAGTGACTCATTTGGTTGAGTACACATTACAATGCATAAGGACCTGGGTTCAAGCCCTTGGTCCCCACCTGCAAGGGGAAAGCTTTGTAAGTGGTGAAGTAGGTCTGCAGGTTTCTCTCTGTCTCTCCTCTTCTGTACCTCCCACTTCCCTTGGCTGTCTCTATGCAATAAATAAAGATAAGAAAAGTAAAGAGAGACAAAATGGTATATCAGTACCAGTTCCCAGGCCTGTATTGAATTTCCTTGTCATTTAGAAGTTTCTGCACTGATTTATTTAATGCCACCAATAATCTATCAGTTCTCACACAAGTCTTTTTAAAACCAGCTTGTAAAGCCCCCAGTTTTAGAAGGGGAAGCCGGAAGGAAGCATACTTTGGTCATTCAGCTGTAACTGCTGGGCGTGGGGCTCCTGGAACATCTTCCACCCCCACACCCCATTCCCCTCCCCTCCTCTCAACCTTGGATCTTGCATCCAGTCTGCACTCTGAAGTTCCAACCTTACCTGTCCCAGGCCCCTTTTGTTTTAAAGCTTTGTGTTTGTCCCCGGATTAGGGTCTTGGAGGTCCTCTGCATTAGACTTTAGCTCGGATTGTCTTGCTCTGTGGCGTCCCTTATTTCTTGAAATAATGTTCTTTGTCTAGTCCTTGACCTTAGAGCCCCGACTCTCTCCTGTCCTTTCATTCAACAAGCTTAAAGTCTTACTTCCATTCTCTCATTGTCAAAGAGCAAACAAAACTCATCTATATATCTCTTCAACAAATGTTTACTGGGCTGGGGAGATAATGCACAGGACTTGCATGAGAGAAGACCCAGGCTCCACCCCATCACCAATAGCCATAGCTGAATAGTATACCAAAGGAGTGTTTCATTGTGTATGTACACCACAACTTTCTGAGCCACTCATGTTGTTGGATACCTAGGTTGTTTTCAGGTTTGGACTATTACAAATTGTGCTGCTATGAATAATGTATGACATTCTCACAGGTATTAAGTGGTATCTCACTGTTGTCTTTATTTGCATTTCTCTGATAATCTGTGATATTTAGCATTTTTTCATATGCCTATTAACCTTCTGGATTTCTTCTTTGGCGAAGATTCTGTCCATATACTCTCCTTATATTTTGTAGCAGTTTTATTTTGTTTATAAAAAATAATATATATATTTACACATACACACAATTATTTTTTTAACCAGAGCACTACTCAGACCTGGCTTGTGGTGGTAGTGGGGATTCAACATTGGACTTCTAAGTTTCAGATACTAAAGACTTTGCTTAACCATTATGCTATGTCTCCAGCTCTCCCTCCATTTTTAATGGGGTCATTTCTTTTTCTTTTTTTTTATTTTTTAAAAATTTTTAGAAAAATGTATTTATTTTCCCTTTTGTTGCCCTTGTTTTTTATTGTTGTTGTAGTTATTGTTGTTATCGATGTCATTGTTGTTAGATAGGACAGAGAGAGATGGAGAGAGGAGGGGAAGACAGAGAGGGGAAGAGAATAGACACCTACACACCTGCTTCACCGCCTGTGAAGCGACTCCCCTGCAGGTGGGAAGCCAGAGGCTCAAACCGGGATGCTTAAGCTGGTCCTTGCACTTTGTGCCACATGTGTTTAACCAACTGCTCTGCCGCCTGATTCCCCATTTCTTTTTGTTGTTGTTGTTGTTTATTTATTTATTTTCCCCTTTGTTGCCCTTGTTGTTTTTCATTATTGTT